>NC_138068.1:7343021-7371026 GCF_964194185.1 Rhinolophus hipposideros | reverse complement strand
AGCCACCACCTCCCCAGGATTGCCTTTTTTTTTCCTTATCTTGACGCGCGCGCGTGTGCGTGTGGCGCGTGTGCGCCCCTCGTCCCTTCCATCCGAACCCGGTCTTGGATGTTTAATAAAGAAATCAAGTGTCTCAACAGTCACCAAAAAAAAACCAAAAAAAAAACAACCAAACAAACAAAAAAATTCCAAAAAGCAAAAACAAAAAGAGAGAAAGAGGAAAAAAATCCAAAACAAACAAACAAACAAACAACAGGCACAGCCCAGCTCTACTTCAAACCAGCCGGCACGAGCCGCCCGTGTCTGCCCTCCGGAGCGGGGGTCTCTGGCCGGTGGTGGAGGAGTTGCAGGGGGGACCGCCGGGGGACAGAGGCCGAGAGACGCCTAGGAGCCGCCGGGCAGGAGGCGGAGGAGACCCGGACGCGCGAGCGAGACCGCGGGCCCCGCGCGCGGCTGGGGCCGGGGCGCCAGAAGTGGGACTGGAGCGGAGTAGAGCGATGCCAAGGAGGAAACAGCAGGCACCCAAGCGGGCGGCAGGTAAGAGAACCAGCTCCGCTCCGGGGCTGCCCCGCCGAGCTGCCCTGTGCGCCGAGCCCGCGCCAGCCCACCTGGCCGGGGTGCCCCAGGACGCCACCCCGCCCCAAGCTTTTGGGGGAGTCGCTCTCGGAGGCCCCTCTCCACCCTGCGGATAACCCCATCCTCTCTCGCCTTCTCCGATCTCCCAAATCCTTCCCTTTCCAGGCTCCGTCGTTTGGGTGGGGGTAGCTGTCCCACCAAACCTTCCCTCCTTAAACTTTTTTTCCTCCACCCCACCCCTAACTTTCTCCCAGTCTGTTTCTTGCTTCTCCGGCCAAAGTTGGGTTGAGGATTTGGGGTGCGGAATAGGGAGACATTCTTTCCACCCCCTCATCCCTCTGCATGGTCAGTGCCAGTGGCTTCTGGCCTCGAGGGACAGCTTTTCCTCTGCTGGGGTTTGGGGCGCTGAAGTGTGAGCCATACCCAAGCCCGGGCTGCAGTCTAGCTTGGGGTGGGAGGTGGGGGGGGGGTGCGGCAATGGGAGTTTAGCTTTGATCGCCAAGGTGGAAAAAAACACTCCAGGAAACGCATGAACCTTTGAATATGTTTGCTAAAAGGTTCCACGTTTGGAAATCTAATCAACACTCTCCCTTCTCTTAAAAAAGGAGGAGGGGGGAAAATGCCCCCATAGAACACATTGAAACAGCTCTGGTTTCTCTTTGCCCAGAGAGTTGCAAACTTTGTAAATTGATTTGTAGGGCAGAAACTATCCAGTATGAATCCTCACTTACCACCCCCACCCCCCCAAAAGAGAGGAACAGGTTAATGGATCAGTACAATAGACCTTCGGAAGGATTTTCTTTTTTCTTTTGGGTTGCTTAATTGCTTTTTTAATAGTATGCTGGGGTTTTGTTTCTCGGAAGTGTGATATGAAAGTTCATTTTTCTCCTGCCAGACCCACCCACTGAAAAATCAGCTTTCCACTTGATTGCTAGTTTTGATTTGACATTTGATTGATCACCTGTCATCTCGCTGCCTTTGATCTATTCATTCTTGATATATATCAATAAATCACTCACCATGGTAACTCAGAGTGCCAGTGACGCAAGCCTTGCCCTCTAGATTCAGAGCCAGGCATGCACAATTATTATCTTGTTTAGCTTTTAATGTGGGCGTTTTTATTTCTTTGTGTCCTTTAGTTGAATCAGGGCTTTAGCAAAAAGCTTAAGTTGTTTTTCTTTCCCCTGTCTTTTTACCCTCCTGCTTTATTTAGGCAGTATCAATTAAGGCTGGTCTTCTGCAGACCCACCATCACATTTCCTTCTGTTCCAACTCGCGTGAAACATGAGGGAGAAGTTCGGTGGAGCACTTTCATAAACTTTGCAAAGCCACCCTCAGAACAAATCCAAAGTTAGTTACAAATCTGGGCAAAGTGGGTGTTTGTGTCTGAGCAGGCTGGACCACCAAGCTCATCCTCCATCGTGGCCTGATTCCAGCCCGATTGGCAGTACATGTGCTTTGAAATATCCACAATTATCTTCTGAGCCCAGAATTGCCTCCGTAACCGTGTGCAGATCAGTTCAAATCACATGCAGAAATATTTATAAAGCTCTGATTCACGTCGTTTTCAATTGTTTTCCCGTAGAGCAAAACAATTAAAATATTTTTAGTGCCATATATGTTTAGAACTTGCCTAGTCCGTGAGGTGTCTTGTTTCAACTCTAGTTACCTCTTTTGAAATCAGTTTCTCCCTCCTACCCCTGTCCCTGTCTACGTTGAACTCACTTATTTTGTGTAACTTGGGTTGCTTTGTAACCTGACAGCTTTGGGGCGCACCCCTGGCCTTGTAGACCCAGGAAGAGTAAGCCTGTTCCATCTAGTTCTGGCAGCATAAGTTTAAGTGTAGCTAGATTATTAGAGATACCATCCTTATTGTTGTCCCCGAAGAGAGCCCTGGGCAACAGTCCAGCAAGAAGTGATACTGCCCTGAAAATCACTCTTTTTTTTTTTTTTTTCTCCTTGTTGTTCCGGTAAAGACCATCAACAACTAGGCAGTAATTTAAATTACCAGAATGACTGGACATAGCTCCTTTGGTAAGCTCATTACAAAAAGTGCATTGCTCAGAACTGCACTGCGTTGAGTAGAATTATTTTCTGATCAATGAGGATCCAGGTGTATGGAAGATAACACTGTGTCACATTATTTAAATCAGATCCTTTGCTACTCGTGCTGGCTCATCTATTTACTGGAGTGTGTGTGTGTGTGTGTGTGTGTGTGTGTGTGTGTGTGTGTGTTAGGAAGTTGTGGCTGTGGTTTCAGTTTTCTGGCCTTTTGTATTCGTACTGTCTTTATATGTTTGTTTTTATGGCTTTTATTATTTTCACTGGAAGAAGTGGAACCCCCTTGTCAAGCTGAAAGGGAATAATTCATATCGTATACAACGAGGGCTCCTCTTACCATATTTGTTTGCTCACATATTAATAAAGTGGGCAATTTTTTCGTGCAGTGTTTCTTTCCTCTGAAGTCCCCGATGCCGCACTCTGTTTTAGCCGAGGTGGTCACTCACAAAGAAAGTTAGCCACTTCGGAATTCTTTAGCCAGTGAACATCCAGGGGAATGAACAAGGTGGGTGCTAAGATTGGGGCCATCCTAACTTTTATCACTGTTTGAAAATGAAACACAAGGCACAACTGTAAGTAATTATTTCCATGGACTGATGTTGAAAGCTTGATTTCTGGCTTGATTAATGAATAATGTAAGATAGAAAAAGCCTGTGAGTGAATCAGAGCTGAGACTATCTTTCCCAGGAACTGTTTGAGGCAATTTGATTCCTTTGCATTATTAGTCTAAAGTTCCATGTTTCACGGAATCAATTACAGAACTTTCTAGTAAAGCAGGTATCCAGCTAGAATGAACGAGCTGACATTATAAGCGATGGGGAATTTTAGTCCTTAGTTGTTATATTCCCCCCCTTTAAGGGAAGGGATGTGAGGTAGGCAGTTCTCTTTAAGGAAACAGCTAAGTCAGAACATTTCCCTCCCAAATGTCATTCTTGCTGGCTTACTAAAGCTGTGCTATTCCACCATACTATTACTTCGGGCAAGAAAAAAAAAAAAGTTTTGAAAGCAGGCTACCGTACCCCAGAGGTTTGTGTATGTGTGAATGTGTGTGCTTGTTTCCTTGGATGTATATTTCACTCACCACTAAAATGCGTTTACTTTTACCTGAAAACATTGCAGAGTTCTGTACCAGCATTGTACCTCCTATCCATTTTAGGGAAGCTAGAGAAGATGGCAGAAGGGTGAAACAAAATACAACAGTGCTTTGATTTGCTTGTATTTTGCAGGATACAGAGTAGTTAAAATTTTAAAATTGAACGCTTCTCTTTTCTACAACCTATCGCAGTCTCTGTACACACATGTGTAATACATATTTTATTTCACCATCCTGAGTTGTTGTTTTTCTATAACACCAGCCAATTGCAATAGAATGCACAATCTTTGAGGATAATATACACGTGAATATCTAATGTATATATAAATTGCAGGATTCTCCTCCTGCCCACCCAAAGAAATTAAATGTTTCCTTCTTGCAGACTCTCAAAAGCTCTCTGAGAATCCAGATCTGAGGGAAGTCTTGCAGGATAGAACAGCTCAGCTCCCTCAGTTTATTTTGTTTATTTAATATGGAGATGAATGATGCAGATTTTGTTTTCATGAATGTCCTTGTGTAGCAGTAAACATTAGGCTATTAGCAATCATTACTTAAAACTTGCAATTTGCACCTTAATAGCACAGATTATTTACGTGGGGAACATATTCAGCAGGGACAATTCTAAATACTGCAATGGAGTATAGAGATGACCTGAGCCATCTCCCTTTCAACCTCCTGACAACAGTGACTGGACGAACAGTGAGGTCTCAGCCATCTCAACCAGCAGGGTGTGGAGGGGGCAGGCATCTCAGGGTGCGCTTTACCTTGAATTTACCTAGCAACTGGGGTGAGATTCAAGAGAATAGATATTGGGGTGGGGTGGACTAGGGACCCTGGTCCTCTTACTTTGTTCAAACATACTTCAGAAAGACAAGTTTGTATCTTGAAGATTTAGATACCGCATGCTGTAGACCCCTTCACTTACCTGAATAGTAGATTTTAACAGACAAATGGGGAAAATAAACACACACACCCCGCAAGGGGCTCAGCCGCATGAACTGGTCTGGCTCTTCTTGTTATTTAAGGCTGATCCCTGGAAAATCAAGGACAGATACCTTGAAAATGAGTCCTCCATAGTGTTTTGGATGGAAATTGATTACTTAAGTGGTCCTTTCCCCGCCAGTCCCCTCCCGATTTCCTTCTCCCACCTCGCATCTCACCCTTAAAGACTCAGATTGAATGGGACATTTCAAAAGCCCATTTGTTTTAGGCATTTATTGATTTCATTTTTAATCTGCCATATCAGGACACAATACATTAACCCTAATCAGCAGATTGCAAGTGACAGGGAGTTCTAGTGGAAGCTAGGTAAGGGAGAGGGGGCTCTGAGGAACTTCTCGATAGTGAAAATCTTCTTGAGGCTTGGGGATTGGACGCTGGAAGCTCCTTTGAGGAGGGTGGAAGCGTTCCTCCAGGATCCCATGCATTTATTTTCCTACCACCTTACATTTGTTTTTTTTCCAGTCATCTCAATTCTCTTGCTACTGTTTGGGAAACCTTCACACCCAACAAATACCTCCTAGGCTTCTTTAGCAGACCTGTCCCTGGAAACGTCTTGCCTTTTGTCACACTTCTCCAGCAGAGGCTTAGGCTTTCCTTTCAACCCAGCTGACTTCTCACTCATCTGATGGAATTTCTCCAACTGCATAATACTTGGGGTGATCTATTTGTCTTCCCAGTGGCTTGGGAATTCTGCTCTCAGTTGAGCAGGTTTTAAAGGGACACTGAGCCTGGCATTATTTAAGGCCACTGATAGGATGCCCTTCTGCTCATCTCTCCAGCTGAGCTTAGGAAAATCAGCCAGGAAGAAAACCTGGGCCCCGCTCATGTTGGAGCTGGGTCTGTAATTAGCTGACATGACCCGAATTAAATATCCAGAGTGCCGCTGCCCTTCCATCGCTGTATTTGTACTATTAATTTTATTTAGGGTTATGTCTGGGAAGACTCAGCCACTATTTCAAAGCAAAGCCTGCATCACCCAAGTTTCCCCTCAAAAAGTACAAAATTGCCTAACAAATTTTATATGAAGACCAGGCATACACAGAGTATCATTTTCATTTGATGCAAAGTCAGTTGGAAATATATTAAACTAACAGTTAGAGAGTGTCTTGCATCGCTTCCCTGAAGCACTGCTTTTTCATTACATATTTAATTACAATCAAATTGAGCGACTTTTATAAAGAAAAAAATCACAGTGGTATTAAAAGAAGCTTGGCACACAAATAATTTTATTGCTTTGCAAGTTGCGAACACTGTTATATTTTTACTTCTTTGGGAGAAATTTATTTTCATTTTCTAATGTCGTGATACATGCAAAATGTCTTTTCTGTGGTGTGTATGTATCAGGGCGATCTCATCCTTCTACCTTGGGGAACCCTGTTTACCCTGGAAGAGGTTTTCACATCCCTTTTTCAGTGATTTGTAACAATGTGTGTTTTTAGGATTATTTAAAGTTTTATAAGTTCCACTTAAAGTTAGAAATTCTCCTGTCCCTTAGGGTGGCTTTCAGCAAGCAGCATTTCGATGATGAAGGAGCTTAGTCATTCTAACTACCTAAGAAATAACCTCATTGAGAATGTTTGTTTGATTACCTGGACATTGCAGTAAGAAAAAAAACACCATCTCTTTACAGGCCTCTATCATCTGACACTGTTTTCACTAGATTTACAATTCTTTTCCCCCTACTACTGACCTTTCAGTCACTTGTTTTAGGAACTTTTTTCAGAAGAAGAGATAGGGATAGCATTTAAAGCGGGTTTCAAGAGACTGTGGGTCTTGAGGACACGAGGATAAAAGTTAGAGACTTTAGAGCCTAAACACCCACTTCTGGGCTGTGTCTGTAAACTCGTAGGAAAATGTGCCAGCGCGTGGTTCCGAATCTAACCTGGACGTTAATCTCAGTGTCTGCAGCGTTGTGGCCGTATTCATGTTGTTCATTTTGTCAGAGAAGCCATCACGAGGGTATGGACTCAGGTCCTTTCCGATGACACCGTGTACATACACAGGCACACGGAAAAGAAATCTGAGATGCAAGTGGGAATGGCCGGTATATTTATTTTCAAAGCAAACTCCATGGATGAAATGATTAAATAATTCGGAGGGATTTGAAAGTCATGAAAATAGCCATGTGAAATTTCTAATTGCTGCCTCTCTCAATCTTTTGCATTCTCTCTGCAGAAAAAGCTGTCCTCTGGGCATCCTCGAATATTTTGTGATGCCACAGCAGTCCCTAAAATTGCCTAAAATGTTAGAAATTGAAATTCAGGAGGCACGGCTAGCTAATCCTGTCATTCATATATCAGTATTATTTAGCTGTGGTTAACAACAGAGAAATGCACCGTGCAAAAGTTTTAGAGCTAATGAGCTTAGAGGAATTACATGGGAATAAAAACTACCTGGATCGTATATGAAAGCATTTATTTTGAATTTTGCTCATCTAAAGGAGACTTATCTTTCTATCTGTGTTATTTTAAAAAACAAGTTCAATATCCCCGTACCTATCACCCAACCTGAAATAGGGGTAATAAAGCTCTGTCTGGAGGTACAAAGGTAGAAGGAATTATAATGCACATGCCTTTTAAAAAAAAAATAGTTTTAGAACACCAAGTGTGGGCATACCAACTAAAAGCAAAACCTCAACAAGCTCTATACTATAGCTGGCTCAGGGTTCAAGATCACAAGGTTTGTTTCGGCAGGTGAAGAAGAACGTAGCATTGCATTTGAGCTACACATTTGTCTCCCTTTGGCAAATGAGCAGTGCTGAAGCAGGGAAGGTTTTTAAGGAGGTTTTGAGCTCTTTTGCATCTCTCTCCAAAGACTAATTTAATTGAAAAGCTGTGGTGTCCATTTATGTTAAAGGAAAAGCCTTGTATTTTCATAAAGCTCCTGGATACTAAGGTGGGTTAAAACAAAAAAAAACCAAACAAACAAAAATACCGACAGCATTCTGCAGTTTCTGGCTGTACAAAAATTGAGATCAGTGGTCTTAATTAGATGGGTGCTTTCAGAACTGAATGAACACTCTGAAATCACCCCTGAGCTTTCTTCCTAAAGCGGCATCTAAGTCATTTCTATGGAAATGATACAGTTTAGATATTAAGGTGGGTAGAACACAGTTATTGTTTTTAATGAAAGTAGTTACGAAGGGCGGAATGAGATAAAAACAGAGTTGGCAGCGGCCATTCTGTTTGGAATGAATTTGGAAGAAACTTCCCTGATGCTTTACTGCGTTGTGAAAAATCCATGAAATCTGGTGATGTGGGAGATACCAAAAGGAGACAGAAGGTCAAGGTCTTCTGTCCTTGGGGAGAAAAGGCTTGTGTAACTGAGAGCAGAGGCATATACATGTTTCTATGTAAACTGCAAGGGATTTACTCTATTTCACTTCAATGTATCAGATTCCTTAGAATTTTCTGTGTATTAAGAAGCCTCTCTCTTATACCCCAGGGAGATATGAACAGCTTCCGGGCCAAGCGGATGCTGTAGAGAAGAATTTATTCTCTTCGTTGGGAACCATTCGGTACAGAAGAAATGCCAAAATGAAACACTATAAGCATGTTTCATATCAAAATGGCCTTTGGCTATTTTCCTTTATTAGAAAGTTGGGTACATGGCTTTGCGCTTCTTGTTTTCCCCCTTGGGATTGGGTTTGAGACGATGGTTAGAACCGTGGAATTAGGAGGAAGTGACGTGGGTTCTGGTTCCAGCTTGGCCCTCGCTAGCTCTGTGGCTCTGGACAAGCTCGAGAGGCAAACCTTCCTCAAAGGATAAGAAGGTGAGTTCAGGCGTCAGAATAACCCAAGTTCAAGTCCCCGGTTTCATTTCTTTTGGGGCCATGTCAACCTGGGCAAACATCTCAAATCTCTGCTCCCACTTTCCAACCTACAAGATGGGGGTAATCATAGCTCTTCTTCAGACCCTTGTTGAGAGGATTGTGTGAGACTAGGGCTGAGACAATTCACTAAAGGCAGTGAGGGGCCACAGCGAACAGTTACTGGGAGTGTGTCTGTACCCTGAACAGCCAGACCGGGAGAAATGTATAGCAGGCGGGGAAAGAGCAACCCAGCAGTTATCATGGGACTCGGTGTTCAGGGCTTGGAAGAAATCAGACATGGGTGCGTTCTGATTTTTTAACACTGGAGATACAATGACTGAGGAGGGTTTTAGCCTGTTCTCCTGAGAACGACTTAAGCTGGGCTAGTTGGAGCCCTGAACCTGCTCAAGTGTTTCTTTCCCAAGAAATAGTAACTATAGCACCAGCACCGACACCAGTAGTAATGATATTTGCCACTCCATACGTGCCTATTATAAACCAGGCACCTTACCAAGTAGTATTTCTTGAGTGGCTCCTTTGTGCCAGGTCTTATTCTGCTGACCCAAGTTAATAGGGCGGGTGTGATCCCTGGGGAATCCTACCCTCCAGTTGGGAGAAGCTAGAGCACGTACAAGTAAATTAACAAAGAGAGAACAAAGATAATTTTCATATAGGAAAAAAAAGCTATGGATGACAACAGCTTTATAAAAGCAAACGTAGGACAGGAAGCATTGAGGCCACCTCAGCGTGGACTGTCAGGGGTACCTGCCAGAGAAGGGTATTTGATCTGAGTCTCACTCTTAGGACATTCCTACGTGCTAGATGCTGGCGTAAACCCTATGTTACTGATGGGATCTGAGTAATTTGCAGAGTAACTCATTCAAGGTCATGCAGTGGCTGAGCTGGCTTTACAACGCCCTGCTTCCAAATATCCGTGCACTTAACCTGTTGTGATAGCTTATCTAGAATAGCCATCGTGATTTGCCAAGGAAGGACCCTCCGTTCCTGTTAGTCTTCCCCTGCATCTGTTGTGATGGCTGAACCTGTGGGGAGGGTCTCGAGAGCATTGGCAGAGGGTGCTGCCTCTAGTGGAATCTCCTAACAGACGCTTCGGGCCATCTGTCCTATATGGAGTCAACTCTTTCTTCTGTGTTCCTAACATGTACATGTGTCCTTTCATATGTTCATCCACCCAACAAGTGTTTACTGTCCACCTGCTACATGCCAGGCATTGGTCTGAGTCGGAAAGGAAAAGCCCTTTCTCTCACACAGCTAGTGTTCTTGGGGGTGAGACCCAAAAGCTAGGGAACAAATAAATAGATAACATACTATTGAATAGTTCCAATTGCAGTTCCGAAAAATAAGTCAGGATTGATGGGGTAAGGAGTGATGGGAGGGTTACCATTTTATATCACGTTGTCAGGGGCAGTGGTCATGTGGTAACGTTTGATCCGATCTGCACAAAAAGTAAGGAACTCGCCAAGCACAGGTCTGGGAGCTGCATTCCAGGTAGAGGAAGCAAGGAGCAGCTGCGGCCAGAATGGACTTGCCCGTCTGAGGAAGACGAGGAGGCCACTGTGCTCCTGGAACGTTGCAGTGGGAGAGTGATAAGAAATGAAGGCGGAGCGGTGAGCCAGGGTGTATCATGTGTGGCCTTCTAGAATTGATTCTAAGGACACCCCTGGAGGGGTGCAAGCAGGGAAGCGATGTTGTCTGATTGGGTGCTTGGCAGAACATAGGCACTTGTTTGTATTTCAAAGGTGGTGTGGACTCAGGCACGTTGGCCCACCCGGTCTACTTACCTGGCTCCTCAGATGCTCAGAATGATACAGGTGACATCTAGAGACAAGAACCCAGGGCCAGCCTTTGTGGAGGAATTGACCAGTGCTGTGATGGATGACGTGGGCGAGGCTGTGGAAGGGCAAATGTTAAGAGCCAAGCAAATCTGGGATCCAATTGCATCTCCTCCCTACTTAAGTAGCCGGCCATGTGCCTGAAGGGGAATTCCTGAACCTCGCTGAACCTTGGTTTCCTCATCTGTCAAATGGGGACATGATATTGCTCATGTCACATCGCGGCTGTCATGATTAGAGAATGTGATGTAGGTGAAACGCTTGGTGTAGCCCCGGTGCTTACATTGCATCTTCTTCATGAATGAATGGTTTTCTTCTCCTTCCTGGGTGTTTTGTTTTCATTTTTGTTTTTCTTTTTGTTTTTGTCGCCCATATTTTCCTGTAAGAATTCCAGGAGAAATGTAGGCACTTGAATTACTTCTTGGTACCTATTAGGCACTAAATAAATATTTCCCGATGAATGAATAAATGAGGCTGTAAATAAATGAATGAATAAATACTTTAATTACTGTATTACTTTGTATACTAATTAATTGCTTTCGAGTATAAGGACCTCATTTGCACATCTAACGTTTTTTGGCAGACCTCCGTACCAATGATGATCATAGCAGCACTTTGAATATTTATCAATTTAGGAAATGTTAATGACAAAGCCTCTGATTGTAGTAATAAACTTGTATTTTTTCATCATGACATCATCTGCCTTCAGCCAAAGAGGAGTGATTCACCTTTTTTCAGTAACTATTGTTTATGCATCTTATAGACAGCGCTTGCTGAGAATATGGATTTGTCGACTTCTGGGTAAGCTGAGAGCCCCGGATGGAGCATTGCTGATGGAGGTGAAGGGGTTGAGGTCCCTCATTTCTGAGGTCCACCTCTCCCCCTCCTCTCTCCAGGTGCTCTGCCTTCCCAGCCCAGCAGCCTCTAGACGCTTCCAGCCTCTCAGGGTTTGGCAACTCTCCCCCTCCCCTCCCAGCAAACCTGTGCTCATCCCCTCAGGCCCAAGGTGGCAAAGCTTCCGGGTTGTTAAGCTAATAGGAGAAGGCTACAGGCTGTTTCCTGGTAACGCCTTCTTCACTTTTTAATTGTCACCATCAGATAAGTGCCTGGGAGAGGGAAGAAGAAAGGCTGGCTGGCGTTCGTTCAGGTATATCTTAGGACAAAGGGAGCTGGGATCTCAGAGGGCATCTGGGATTTCTGCTCCCTGCCTAAGAACCTTTATTTAACCGATATTACTGAAGGTCTGCTCGTGTGCCGAGTACTGTGGGAGGTACTAGAACTAGAGCCTTGAATCTAATTGACAAGAGGCCTGCTTCCTTGACGCTTACATTTAGTGTGGCAGACAGGTCACAAACAAAGCAAGCAGGTATATATATATATATATATATATATATATATATATATATATATATATATATGTCGCTTCATGTCAGGGCATGGTATGTGCAACAGAAAATTAAGGGACAGGGCGTGAGAGGAGGGTGAGTTGTCTTAGATAAGATGGTCAGGAAAGGCCTCTCTGTGGAAGTGATATTGAAACTGGGTTCTAAGTGAGGTGACAGGGAGAAAAGTACCACCCTTGGTGGGGGGCAGCTCCAGGCGGGTCTGGAGCATGCTGGGGGTGGAGGGTGGTTGAGGAGCAGCAAGGAGGCCAGGGTGGCTGGAGCTGAGATAGGGAGAGTGGGTGATGGGGATGGACCGATGGGTAGGAACTGAGCTGGGGAGCTTGGGTCCTAACTGAACCCGGGAGCTTTGGAGGACAAGGGAGCAGGGAGAGGCAGGATCTGCCTTAGGTTTTAACAGGATCATCCGGCTGCCGTGTTACTTATCAGGGACCAGGTAGGTAGACCACTTAAGAGGCTCCAGCATCAATCCAGCCCAAAGCCGGTGATGCCGTGGGCCCGGCTGATGGCGGAGCAGATGGGAGACGTGGTCCACAGGTAGATAAGATGTGCAAATAACTGCAGGTGGTGTGAGTGAAAACGAAGAGTATACTGAACGCTGTCAATGAAAGCCCTGATTATGTTATTCCTATTCCTATTCAGACTTTCTCTACTTCTTTCGCTTCTCTCCTCTAGTTATAGATAAGGTGGTTACTGCAAATTGTTAGCCTATCGTTTTCTGAGCCAAAGTAGAAACAAGGGACAGAGTCTGAAGCTGCATTTATTGTAGAATTGACTGTACAGGGGAAGAGGCCACCCTTTTCAGAGCACGTTTCCTGGAGTCCTGGAATCACCTCTTCACACATCTCCCCGTGCCCATCAGACAGTACAGTGTCAGGGCAAGGGGGCAGGCCCTCGAGTAGGACAAGGGTTTGATTTCTCTACAGTGGATCATTTCTTGCTGTGTGACCTTAGGCACCTTTACCTCCCAGACTTTCAATTTCCTCATTAGCAAAACAGACCTACGAAAAAGGGACCTCTCCTTGGGTTTTTACAAGGATTCATTGAGATAAATCAGATAACCTGCTTAGTTAGCACGGTGCCTAGTACATGGTAAGTAGTCAATAAATTTTAGTCAATGTATTAACAAGTTAATAATCCTCTCCATGCCTTGATTTCCTTGTTGGCAAAGTAGGGATATTGAAAGCCCCCTTTTAGGTTGTTGGGAGGAACAAATTATAAACACCTGCAAAGCACCTAGAACAGTGCCTCGTATACAGTACGTGCTCAATACGTGTCAAATTACTAAAATCATCACCATGACTCTGAGCTTGGAACCTTGAGGGGATCTCATGCCTTATTTGCTTTATGTCCACAAAGTCTGGCCCACAGTTGGTGCTCAATAAATACTGTTTTGAAAGAATGAGTGAGTCAAAGTGAGAAATCCCAAGGAGGTGAAGGTTCACCTGGGGTGGAAAGGATTCCAGACCACGAACTCAAACCGTCATCTCCTCCAGTGGAAACGCCCCCATGGCTCCCTCCTCTGCCCAAGCCTGCTGGAGCTCTGTGCCATGTTTTCATGAGGGGGGCCCGTCCGTCCTTGGACATTTTAAAACACAGAGTGGCCCCATTTTGGTGGCAAATAGTTTAACGCAGCACTGAGTCACGTACGAGGAGGTGGAAACAAGGTCCCCTTTTCAACACCTCTGACTTAATCAAGAAGAAAGCCTCAGTTGGTGTTCGGCTGCCTTAAACACCTCTCTTGAACTTGTTTCTCAGAAAGAGCAGACCTCAAATTCAGAGACTGTAGCAATCAGCGGTATCTGGTGAAAAATAAAATGATAACACTTGGGTGCTCACTGTCTGATTGCCATCATTTGTGACAAATGATCCTGGCTTTCCACTGACTATCGTGCCATAAATTTTCATTTTAAAATAAAATTATGTAAGTAAATAAAAGAGGGAGCCATTATAAGGAAATGTATAAAGCGAGCGATCGCTGGGGGCGGATGTTGCAGAAACCACAAGGATAAAGGATGGGGCCGAATGACTAAATGTGGACACTCTAGACGCCCAGGCCTAGACGGGGCAGGGAACTGGTGAGCCAGCTGTGAACAAGGGCTGCCAAGTCACACTCAGGTCAAAGAAACGCCCGGAAAACAGAGGCTTTCATTAAAACTTCAAAAAAACTTTGAAAATGAGAAGGAACTTCCTCTCCCAGGATATCAGAGAGAAACTCTGCAAAGTCTTTACTGGCCCGGGAAATTTTGCAAATATGGAAGGACTGGAAATAATGTTCTGGTTTTACAGCTGGAATAAACCAGTGCTTCACAGCCTTTATTTGGTATCCTCGTCACTTGGAGAACTTGTTAAAATGCAAATTTGCAGATTCCCAGGCCAGAACCTAGCAATTCTGAGTCCTTGGGGGGGGGGGGGGGCAGGGGGCGGGGAGGGGGGGAGGCCAGGGAACTGCATTTAAAGGAAGGAGCCATTATGGCTTTAAGTTACAGGATATATGGGGTGGGTGGAGGGGATCTATGTGCTTTTTCTCCTCCTCCTTTCTCTCCTCAACCCCCGCCCAAATGCCAAAGTACTTAAACATTTTAAAAATTACTCGAGGGGTCCATTTTCACTTTTTGCTTTTAGTCAACAGAAAAAAAAACATAAGTAGTCTCTTTTCATTCTCACTCGCTCGTGGCAATCACCCATGTTTTTTTAGAAATGGTGGGGACCATTTTCCCTAATGCATTACAACCAAGAAATGCATCCATTTATGCATTATCTACCTGGTCACAGAAGCAAGTACCAGAGCCCAGAGAATGCCTCAGTTAAGAAGGAGAGAGACAAGCAACCCAGCAAATGTATAACGGCGGCTCTGTCTGCATAGGGGTTGGCTAGCACCCTGGGTACCAGAGTCAAGAGACAAGAAATAAACAAAAGGAACCAACAGCCCAGACCCCGTTCTTTATTTCTTACGTCCTCTAAACTTCTGGAAACCCTGCTGGATGAGAGGGCAGAAAACCTGGCTTAATTCTTCAGAACCACCTCCGCTTTCTTGTTATTTTTTTCCTATTTCCTCATACTTTCTTCAGAGATTCCTTTTTCTTTTCGTCTGTCCCCTCTCTCTTTCCTGATTCTTTCCAGTCATGAGTCTTCCGAGCCCTTTCTGCTGAGCATCTGTGGTTCAGGGGGTGAATGTAATAAAAACGATGGCGGCGATGGTGACCAAGGGGATGGTGATCATAATGGTTGTGGTTGTAACGGCCACTCTGTACGTTTAGTGTCACCTGGAGAACACGAAGCCGAAAAGGACACACTTAGTGAACACATACCCAGCGTTGACTGCATACAGGTCTTTCACATAAAGACTCTGGCCACAGCATCCCCCAAAACCGGATATTGTTAGTATTGTCCTGTTGAATAGATAAGGAAATTAAGTTTTGGAAATTTCAAGTAACTTGAAGCTCACATAAGCTTTTAATTAGGATATCGAAACATGTGTCTGCCGATCAGAGTCCAAATACTCAGACAGTGTGTTTTGTTGCTTCTCGTAATAGGGAATGCTTACTAACCAAGAGTGACACACATTCAGTCTAGTACAGATAATGGAGGCCAAGGGCCTGAACTGAAATTTAGCATTTAGCATTTCTTCCGGGTAAAAGTAAGTCAGTTGTGCTGGGGGGTGGGGGGGCAGCAGGAGGGGGGCGGATCGTCCTGTTATCTAAACTCCTAAATACCTTCTGTAAAAGTGGAACTTATGAAGATTAAAAAAATAATAATAGGGTTTTTAAACCCTCTTGAGCTTTGCAAAATGGCATTTTCGTAAGACCATTCCTGTTTTATGAAACAAAAGTAGAAAAAAACACACACATCATAACCCCCAACATAGTCCATCTGGGGTGTCTCAGTAAGTAATCGTGCTCACTCACTTTCTACAGCATCTTTGAGGATGTGTCCTGAAGTCAGACGCTGCTCATCTGTTCCCCATAAATCTCTTGTAGGCTCCATGATTCTTCCTGGCCGTCCGAAATACAGAACACATGCAATGATGCCGCCCCATTGTTTCTTTCAGCAAATGAAAAGAAGCTACCCTGGCAATCTCCCCTGTAGAGTTCCACATAATATTTATGGCCAGGGTCTCTAAAGGTGTTTCTTACTTGTAAGTATTTAATTATAGGTGACATTTAAATGAGTACTGCGCAGAATATGGAAAAAAAGAAGATGACCTTGAAATTTGAGGGTCATATCTCAGGGGGAAAATGTTACTTACAGAAGAAATCATGATAGGATCTTTTATGAAAGAAAAATAACAACAGTTTTTAGTGGGTGGTGAAGAGGGGGTTGGTTGTTTTTCTTTTGTTATTTTTTAAAATATGGGTGGCTTTTTCCTGTTTGTTTTCATTGATGTATAATTGACATACAATATCCTATTAGTTTCAGGTGTACGTCACAGTGATTTGCTATTTATATACATTATGAAATCATCCTACCATACGTCTAGTTGCCATCTGTCACCATACAACGTTATTCAAACATTATTGACTATATTGCCGAATATTGTGCATTATATTCCCATGACTTATTGATTTTATAATTGGAAGTTCGTACCCTTCGCGTATTTCGCTCATCCCTTAAGCCCTCTGCTCTCTGGTAATCACCAATCTGTTTCCTGTATCTGTGAGTCTGTTTCTGTTTCCGTTTGTTCATTTAATGTACCTTTTTAGATTCCCCCCATAAGTTAAATCATACCGTATTTGTCTTTCTCTGTTTGAGTTACTTCACTTAGCATAATACCCTCTGAATCCATCCATGTTGTCACAAATGGCAAGATTGCATTCGTTTTTATGGCTGAGTAATAGTCCATGGTGTATATACGCCACATTTCTTCATCCGTTCGTCTGTTGGTAGACACCGACGTAGCTTCTGGAACTTAGCTACTGTAAATAATGCTGCAATGGACACAGGGGGCCGTATATCTCTTCACGTCAGTGTTTTCATTTGCTTTGGATGTATACCCAGAAGTGGAATGGCTGGATGGTAGTTCTAGTTTTAATCTTTGGAAGATGCTGCATCCTGTTTTCTATAGTGGCCGTACCATTTTACATTCCCATAATGTAAGTGGCGTTTTGAAACAAACATTTGTAATAATACAAAGTTTGGCAAACTGCCTAGCTATCTGATTTGAGGTTATTTTAATGAGAAATGGAATGAAATTATCGTCCTATTTTATTGTCCTTAACATAAATCTTTTTTTATTAATATTGGATGGAAATAGTCAATCAGATGGAATAAAAGAAAGAACTATTAATAGTAAGATGAGCTTATTTCACTTGATCAGTGCATTCCAGGTATAAAAGTATTAAAACTTTGCAGATAAAGTAAAGTCCTCTTTCAACTCCAAACTTAAAATCTCTGAGCCTCAGTCCTATAAAATAGGCATAAGGAGAGTGCTTACTTCTAAACACCATTATGAAGATTTAAAAATATTATTCTTATTAAGTCCTAAGCACTTAGGATAGTGCTTAGGGCATAATAAGCATTCAGCAAATATTATTAGTTCCCCGCTCACTGTTTCCACAGAGATAGGCACTGTTAAGAGTTTGGTGTGTGTATCTCTCGTCATTTATAGTTTTACCTGCATGTGTGTGTAGCTGGGAGCATTCTGATTATTCCGTATGTGTTTAACATTTTGTATGTAAATAGTTTCACACTATGTTTGGGGCTCTATGCAAGTATCTATGAGGTCTGACAGGTAAGTTCGTGAACTTGTTGCACCGATGTTGCTAACCTTTTTTGATATCAGAGGGATTATTCATTATGAATTTGTACCAACTAGACAAACAATTAACCAAGTTTACTATTTGCAAGTGCTGAAAAGGCTGCGTGAAAAAGTTACACGACTTGAACTTTTCGCCAACAATTCACGGCTCTTGCATCACGACAATGCACCAGCTCACACGGCACTGTCTGTGAGGGAGTTTTCAGCCAGTAAACAAATAACTGTATTGAAACACCCTCCCTACTCACCTGATCTGGCCCCAATGACTTCTTTCTTTACTTGAAGATAAAGGGAATATTGAAAGGAAGACATTTTGATGACACTCAGAACATCAAGGGTAATAGGACAGCTCTGATGGCCATTCCAGAAAAAGAGTTCCAAAACTGCTTTGAGGGTGGACTAGGCGCTGGCGTCAGTGCACAGCTTCCCAAGGGGAGGACTTCGAAGGTGACTGTGGTGATATTCAGCAATGAGGTATGAAGTACTTTTTCTAGGAAGAGTTCATGAACTTAATTGTCTGATTTCCTAGGCAGGTAGGTAAGTAGGTAGGTAGAGAAAGAAAGAAAAAGAGAAAATAGATTTAAAAAATAGATGTAGCGAATTCCTTTTGATATGCTTTATAATTTTCCAGCATAAGCATGTGCATTTTGACTCATTTATCAATTCCTCCGTTAATAGGCATTTAGCATCTTTTAAAGTTTTCACTATTACACATAATCCTGTACTGCATATTCTTGGGAATTTTTACAATTGTCACATAAGTAATTTACGTAGAGAAAAGCACTTGTGAGGTTTTACTGCAGTTAGCAAGAGAATCAGTTGAGGAAAATAAGTAACACTTAAACAGCTAATATCTCAGACTTTGAACATTCTTGTGTTTTTACTGAGATGTATACTTCCCTAACCAAAAATTTAACTGGCTAATTCGCACCTAGTAGGCACTTGCTGAATGTCTGCTGGAAGTAAGTAAACTGAACATAAATAAAACGCGTCAATAATCCCAATAATGAGAGACTCAGCCAGCCATCAACATGGCTGGAATCCAAGTACGTCAAGAAAACTGTTACTAGCTTCCTTGGGGTGGGGTGGGGACCAGAGGGAAGTGAAGAGAAAGGCGGGAATACCAGACAAGAAATGGCATTTGTCCTCCGAGTTCGCATTGCACCAAACTTCTTAGCTGGACAGTCGCCTTGTGCTGCAGCTGCGCTGTGGGGTGCTGAATGTGAGTGGGTGGGGCCAGGAAAGGATTTGGTTTGTCAGTGTTGCAAAGTGAATCATTAACAGTAGTCCGTCCTGCAGTTTAACATGTTACATAGTTAAACTGCAGTTTAGCAAACATGAATGGAGGCACATTGCCTGGTCCTGGCGGTGGAAATATTAGTAAGATAGGACCCCAAGGTTTAGAGCGTTCGTGTGATACGGGATGCTTTTCACAACCAAGACCAGCATCATCCTCAGAGTGTGTGTGTGTGTGTGTGTGTGTGTGTGTGTGTGTGTGAGAGAGAGAGAGAGAGAGAGAGAGAGAGAGGGATGTGCTATCCATGTGCATGTATATGCATGTGTATGGGGTATGTTGTATGTATAGTCTGTGTGTGTGTGTGTGTGTACGTGCACGCACGTGCATTTGTGCACTGTGGGTCTGTTTTACTGTGGGTATGCATTGTGAATGTGTCCATATTATAGGTGTTGTAGGTGTGGGTATGTTTCACGTACTGCTGGATTAGGTAAGTTGAGGGCGTTCGTATGTGTGTCTTGCGCGGAGAGTGTAAGCAGCTCTTATGCGCTAACTGGCTGTTTGTGGTGGACATGGTATGTGCATCTGTTGTCAGGGCTGAGCTGCTCGTGGAACCACCACAAAGCTCTTCAGGATTTTCCCCAGGAACAGGAAGCCAGCATCACAGTGTATCTCCCCAGGGTGCCTCTGTGGTACTTCTCCTCGGCCCTCCTGGTTGTGGCCCTGGGTGAGAGGGAGACGGAGCTATAGTTATACCCATGTCCCCTGCACAGGAAAACTAGCACTAGATAGGAAAGGTATCAGGGACAGATAATATCAGGGCGCAAGGTCTACACCCTGTTGTGATTTCTGTTTCCTTCTCTGTGTTAAGTCGTGCCAAGGACTGAGCTTTCACATTGTGGGGACCATTTCATCTGCTGTACCTGGAACACAGTAGGGTTTTTGGTTGAATGCTGGAATGAATGAATGAATGAACGAACGAATGGACGGTTGTGCATGGTTCTTGGAGCCTTTGGAATATTTAGGTACCCAGGTGATTTACCCGCACAGGACTGAATCGAGTAGGTTTGAGTAAATGTTGTTGAATGACGAGGTGAACGCACACACGCTCACATCTCGCTGTTTGTTCATCTCCCCAGCAGCCTCTTGGATCCTAAGTTCCCTGGTGGGGTTTTTATTCTTCCTCTGTCGATCCCGCAGGAGCACCCCGTTTGCTGTCCCTTTGGTTTAATTATTGTTCTTTGAGATCAGCATGGCAGCCCTTCTGTTTACTGTCAAACTGCAGCCTCACATGGGGAAATAAAGAATGGGGGGAGGGGAAGTCTCAATTATCCAGGTACGGGAACTTCCCCCAAGATATTTTTCTTGTAGAGAGGTGAATGGAAGGTGGAAAAGTTGGGGATGTGAGTTTCCAAACTTGCCAAAGACATAAACCAACGAAATTGTATTGCTGCTTCCATAAATGTTTAATAAGTTTTATCATCTTGTGACTAAGGTTAAACAAATGTGAGTCCTTTGAGGAATTATTTACTGGAAGCAAAGTTATAGCATCAACATCTGTGTTTCCAATCATTTAGATGAGGAATAGATCAGATAAATCATGAGTAAGTTCCACAAAATAACTTCTGTATTATCATCTCCGGAGAAGAATAATATAAGTAACTCTTTTAGATGCTTTCTCTATTGGAATTGAGAGTTTTTTTTGAGGGGGGGGGTAGACTTCTTTTTTTTTATGCATTTCATTATCTTCAAAGACTACGTCTTTACTTTTTTGTGGAAAGTTACCATAAAAACATCCACAATAGAAGGACTTAGAAATTTCTCTCAGGGAATCTGGCTATTTCAGCCAACATTCTCATTTGGGAATGGGCTAACAGTTCCAATATATAACATCCATATAATTTAACCTCGTAAATTTTTTTTTTTTCACAGTGATGTAATGGGGAGACTGACCTGGAGTTTGTAAATGTTCCCTGCTCAGTGCATTCCCCTGGGCAACATAACATTCTAGACAGTGTTTTATGTGCCCTGATTAAAATATAACATATTCTTGCATTTCCTGTGGACTGACCCTTTAGTGCTCTTAGAAGAACATTTAAGGAACACAGAGATATTTTCAAATGTGTAACAATGCACTGTGTGAGGTTTGGGTTGTTTTTTATCCGCCCCCCCCCCTCTTTTTTAAACAATGATCTGATTTTCATTTTAGACCACGGTCCCCTGAGCACCTACTCCACAAGAAAAGTTTTGTGCTTTGGTTTAACTTTTGAAATCTGCCATTGCACTCCGATAAATAAATATGAATACTTGTTTGTAACTCCAATTGGGATTCTCAGGCACGTACTCTGAGCTGCTCTCCTGCAGTGGAGGGAAGGAGTTGGACAAGTTAACGGGGGGGGGAGTCACCCAAGGTAAAACAGTAGCAATGGAAACTTACAACCTTCTTTATTAAAAGAAAAAAAAATTAATTAAAATGAGAGGAAGGACTTCCTATAGTTCTTACTTCATGAAAACAACAGCTGAGACAAAAAATACACCCACAAACCCATTTGTGCATGGAAGTGTTTTAATTTCCTATGAAAGAAACACAGAATAAAAATAAAAGGCAGCCCTTGCTTCTAGAGGAGAAAAGGAAAATGTGTGGGGTGAGGGCTTGAGCTGGAAACTTTGCTGAGCCAGTACCAATGCTGGATAGATCTTCGGGGTACAGAGCTCTCTCCAGGAACAGGAAGAAAGAGGCATGGAAACCGTGTGAGGGCTGGAGGGCAGGATGGATCAAACTGATTCGGGGGGAGATAAGTTCCTTGAAAGGAGTGTATGTGTTGGAGAGTCATTCTTTTATTCATTCAACAGATACTTGTTAATTTATATTATTTTTAATTCCCTGCACTGTGTGCCAGGACTGCAGGGATAAATCACAGCCCCATCTTCAGAGGCCAGTGATGGAGTGCCTAGAATAAAGCCAGAGAGGGAGGGAAGGATGGATGGATGGATGGATGGATGGGATCTCTGATTCACTGGGAACGCAAACTCATTTCTGTTTGTATGTTTGTCTGTCTCTGGATCTAGTTGTTGATCTGCCCTGATTTTATCGCAGGCACCCCCTGATATTTGCATTAGCCGTAGTTCCCTGACGTCTCTTATACCTAATGCTTCCAATCGCACATTCTAAGATCCCTCTTTCCGGCTCGCCTTAGCCCCTGCTCAGCTCTTATGAACAATAACTTGCTGTGAAGTTTTTCAGGTTTGCCCCTGGTTGGCCTCGCTCAGTCTTTTTCACTGCTCACCATGGACCTTCATGGGATTGACCTTTCCTCTGTTTTGTTACCTGAAATAATAATAATCAAAGTCGTTCCCGTTTACTGAGACTCCGCCCCGTGCCAGACCCTGCCCCAGGTGTTTTACGTGCGCCTGACTTCATTTAGCCTTCCTCTCACCTGACGAGTAGACACACTGCTAATAACCCCATTTTCCAGATAAGAAAATGGAGGCACAGATCTGTTAATTTGCTCACATAGCAAACATAGACTGAAACCAAGATTTAAACCCAGGCGTGTGTGATTCCAAAGCTATACTCAGTTCATAACTCTGCAAGCTCAATTGTTATTTTGCTGAATCCTGCTATGGCCTGTGATAAATTACATATCACCTGTGTGACTAAACCGAGGCCCAGCTTTAGCACCTGTGGATACAGAAAGCTGAGGGTTGCGTTTGGGAGGGGTCTCTCTCTTTGACTCTGCCTTACCTTCCTTCTCAATCAGATTCTCTACTCATCGTGGTCCCCTGCGAGTATCTGGTTTAGCGATTCTGGCCGAAGAGAGCACCTTGTTTAGTGGACCCCCAGCAGATGTCTCGGGATTTACCTCGGCCTATGGGGGTTTGCATGACCCTCCCTGAACCAGTCACTGGCCTGCCTTCCCCATAAGTACACCCAGCGCTACAGGACCTAGCCGTGACTAGCAGCCGTTTTGATATGACCAAATCTTGGTACTACCAGAATAAGTGAGAATGGATATTAGGCCGGCAACGTCGATACCTTTATACTCTCAAGGATTGCAGCCAATGGCTTTGAACTCAGACAGACTGAGGTTCAAGTCCAGGGTGTTCTTTGTGTCTGGCCTTAGACATGTTAGTTAACCTTCTGAGCACTTGTTTCTTAATTTTGAAAAACAAATCAATAAATCCCCTGATGCCATCTGAGGTTGCCCAGTAGATTATACAGATGGCGCACATCGGGCGCTTGATGCATGTGTGGCACATAAGTGCTCAGTGAATGTTGGGTCAGGCGGTCGGTACGGAAGGGATGGCCAACTGTTGGAGCATTACTAGAATAGCGACGTTGAATGCTTCTGGAGAAAGACGTACATTCTGCTGAGGGCTTTATGTTCTGAGTGTATCACGTCCTTAACGGGCTTATCTAAAATGGGGGTGGAGGTGGACTGAACCCCAAATGAGCCAGCAGAATCGGAAGAGCCGCATTCTAAGGCTAGTCCATTGTAGCTTGTCCTCGGTTCGGGCTGCAAGTTCCTCACCCCTTTCACTTTCTTCCAGGTTTTGATTTCTTTATTAATTAGGCAAAATGGGAATTGACAAGCCTGAAATGATAAAGAAGCTCATAATTTAAAACAATGTTTTTGTATGTCAAGAATGAAAGATGTGGTAAGGTTGAACAGGAGAAAAATGACTGTGTCAAAGTCAGCTGGGGTTATGTCACTTCTCTGCTCTCCCAGGGTAAGGAAGGTGGTAAATACGGACACTCGTGGTGGCTTAGAAAGTTCGGAGTTTGTCTGATTTCTTTCACTGTATGTGAGACTCGTTCAGAGAGGCCCTGCTTGGATGGCACTGTGTTTTCTTGCAGAAAAACTGACGTAGCAACATGTATTGTGCATTTGAGGTTTCGAGAAGCCTTTTCTCTTACAGTTTATTCCTCTGTGTAGTGGTGCTTCTAGGCTGCTGACATATGCGAAGGAAATGCTATGTGTACGTGTTGTGTGTGACATTCTACCTGCAGCATACCTTTGCTGGTGACTGAATTATGTGTGTATCTGAAGCTGCGGGGCCTGGCTTTTCTTGATTGAGTCCAAGGCATACATAATTCTTTGTAGAAACCAATCCTGGTTAGTAGCCCCTCACTTACTGTGTTATACAAGCTGCTGGCAAAGGTAATTATACTTAATAGGAGCTGCCTTTGATTTAAAGCTACAGAGGTGAGTAATTAAATTGAACTACAAGCATGGGGGGTGGCATGCAACCTTTGTTTGGGGACATTCGTCGGGAGCAGCTGGAATTACTTACAAGGGCAGTGTTTCTCGGGCCCATATTTGTCACCCAGATTGTCTTAGAAAGACAGTCAGTAGACCTGGGAGAGATGTGCCGAACACACTGTGCAGGCAGCTAGCTGCTTTCCTCGTTCTTCCCTCCCAAATGGCACTGAAGGGGGAGTCGCTTCGCCCGCTGCATGTCCCCATGTGGGTTCAGCATGGCCCCGCTCACTGGCTTCTGGCTGATCACCTTCACGGACAGCCACAGCCCCCCCAGGGTCAGACCTGCCCGGTGGAATGGCAGTCCCGAGATGTCCAATCCCTCTGGACAGAGAACCCTGGGTCTGCTTAGGCAAGGCGGCAACCACCAAAGCACGCAGCCCCTTAATCCTTTAATGATGGAATCTGAGCTGATGTAGTGTTTGTAAGATTTCATTTCAGCCCTATGCGTGGCTAGTATTGCATTAGAAAGATTATCTATATACATGCATGTATGTATATAAATATAAATACAAATATATTTTTATTTTTAGCAAGTCTGGCTTGATTTTTAAAAGGTGCACACAGGCTGTTCTTCTCCAGAGGTTCTGAATTGCAACACCCAGGCAAGAGAGTTTCTGTTCAGCGGAAGCAGCCTGTTTGATGATGATGCCACCTAGAATTGGGACAGACACGAGTGTCCGTGGACAAACTCGCTAAGGAAGAATACCACCTCCATCTGAAACTTGGCTTCCAAAGGATTCCCAAGCTCCAGGAAGAGGGTTTGCCCCATGGCAGCTGCAAGATGGGCCTGTACATTCCAGAGGAATCTTAGAAAAATCCCCTCACCTCAGTCCCTCTGCTCTTAGGAATAAAGTCACAGCCTGCAGGCTTCGTCCTCACAGTGTATCTCCTGGGAGCTCATTAGAAATGCAGATCCTCAGGCCCCGCCCCACACCCACTGAATGAGAATCGGCATTTTAATGAGATGCCCAGGATTCTCAAGCACATGATGGTTGAGAAGAATTAGCCTCCAGGCCCCTGAATGCTTGGCTCCTGCCTACCTCTCTGCCATGAAATCCTCAGCACCCGGCTTCCTTCCATCCTCATTCCCCCCAGCTGTTCCTCCATCTTGGTCGCCAACACCTTCCCAGAGCTCAGGGCGTGGCCCGAGTGTCACTGACCCTCTAGACTGTGTCAAATCCACCCCCGCCCCCAATACTGGCCTGAAAGCACCATGTGTCTCGCTACTTTGCTCTTTGCAGGGTTGACGTTTTATGATTCTTGGTTTATTTGATTCCCATCCATCTCTCCCTGCCCCCATCCCCACAGACAGTAGATTCCATGAGGACAGAGGCCGCACCTGGTTCTCTCACCGCCATGTCCCGAGACACCCGAATGGCGCATTATCCTGTTTCACACTCACAACACTTCGTGGATTTTATACATGAATGAAAGCATAGACTGAGTCTTACAGCAGTGGTTTTGGATTAAACTGCAAGGAGGTGGCCGGAGTAGAAACCATGTGTCATTCTTAACTCCAACCCCAGGGAGGCTGGTGACATGCTCTGCCCTGGGTTGGCCATCAGCTTGGCTCTCTAAGAGGTGCAAAGTTCCCTACTCACCTCATTAGAACAAATCCTTATTAAACACGGCTACTGTGCGCTCAGTTGCGTAGGCTGTGGGAAGTTCCTGAGCCAAATGTATCAGGTCTCTGCTGTCACGTGGCAGAGCCAACATACATTTAAGATACAAGGTGGGGAAAAGGGCTAAGAAGAGAAATCAAGCATGGCAAAGGGACGGTAAGTGAGCAACAGGGACTGTCCGATTACAGTCCTTTGCCTCCTTCGCTGCTGTACCCTCAGCACTTAGCTCACGGTCTGGCACATAATAGGTGCTCATTTCACACCAGTTGTTGACTGACAGACAGACGGAATCCATTATTTACAAAGGGGACTGAACACGAGCTGTGTTGTATGTGACCTTAACGCAGAGCAGAGGTAATGGCCCGCCTGGGATTGGAATTTCTGACTCTCTTGTCCAGCTCACGCGCTCTCTAAACTGTAGGTTTGTGGTTAGGATCATCAGAATTACGTCTAGAACTCCCAAAAACCCACAAGCGTTCAGCTCATTCCTTGGGCGAATTTCAGAATTAGGATGTTCAGAATTGGGAGTCAGCGTGAGTTTTTTCAAAATAACCTCACCGTTGAGTCTGATCTGCATAGAAGGTGAAGACGCCCTGCTTCAGCCACTTGACATGACACCATCTGTCATTGGCCAAATGCCTACTGTGTGCCAGTGGCTAACCTACCTTGTCAAGAGAGAAGATGAGGGTGACGATGACGAAGACCCTAACACTTACTATTTACTGAGTAGTTGCTTTGTGCCAACTATTTCGTCTTCATGACCATCCTATGAGATAAGCCCTTTTCTGTCTCACTCTCTGTCACGGAAATTTCAGAGGTTCACTTAAATATCAAATATGTGATTTTGAGTGGGGATTGACACATTATGGCCCCTGAGCCAAATTCTGCCCATGGCCTGTTTTGGTCTGACTTGTGAGTTAGAATGGCTTTTACATTTTCAAATATTTGGGGGGAAACATGTGGGAATTTGTTTTCTCTCATGTTAGGTAAGTACCTACGTAGCATCGTTGATTTTGCCTCTTGGCCTACAAAACCTAAAATATTTACTATTTGGCTTTTATAGGAAAAGTTTGCTGACCCCCTCTCTAGAGCATTATTTCCCCACTTGTTGTCTGTGTAAGACAGTCATAGGCAAGGTAATTTTAGGTGTTATAGGCAGGAGGTTTTTTTTGTTTTTTTCAATAGTTATGGTTTTAATTTGCTATGCATTAGAAGGGCGGTACAACTAGTACATTAAAACCACAATTTCATGGGTATTATTGCTGAATTCAATGTAAAGAAAAAAAGAAAATGAATCTGTTCGAAATCACTTTTGAAAAAAATAAGTAAATAATAGTACAGGTAGTCTTGAGATTAAACAAAAATCAGGAAGGAGATACGGAAAGGATAAACACTGGCTTACTGAACCAGAAAATAAGATGCACAGGAAAAAGTGAGAATAATGGAAGTCATTTAACTTGGGAAAGAAAAGATAGGAGGCAAGCAAGGACTATAGCTCTTTCCATTTTTAATATTCTGTGAGTTTGAGTTTCTTAGAACCCTTGTTTTTCAGGACTTTTTGATCTCTGGAGGTCTCTTCCAGCACTCTGATTCTATGAAAAGTTTCCTCAGGAGATACTGACACAAGCTGGGGGTTGTCCAGGACTCGTTATAGCTCAAGGCGCAGCCTTCCTGTGTTTTTCCTTCTGCTGACTTCCAAAGACAGATGAGCGAACCACAAATGGGTTCAGGGGCTTGGTGGGGAAATCTCAGAGGCTCTCCAGTTCAGCCAGGAGTGGGAAGAGGGAGAGCGATTTGATCATTACTGCGGCTATTCAGAGACACAGCAGAGATTGGGGAAAGCATGGGGGAAAATCATATTCAAACAACTAAGAACGTAACAACAGGAACTGTTTGAATCCTGGGGAGGCCAGGTCTGGTTTTGTAATGACAAGTTTGTGTGTGTGTGTGTGTGTGTGTGTGTGTGTGTGTGTGTGTGGAAGGGGTGCTGATATTTTTTTAATACAGATCATTTTGTCCTTAGCAGTTGAAGCTTCAGTTCAGTAGCTTTGAGACAAACAGGAAAGTCTGTGTTATTCTTTACAGGATCACATCAAAGGTAGTTTCTGGCAACAGTCAAAATGTCTGTCAAGGAAGGAGAAAAGATTGTGAGGTATTCATGACCTGTTTGAAGAACTGGTGTTAAAAACACATTCAAGAAGGAATAATGTTAGTTAGAAGATGAAAGGAAAATAGGAGAGAGGAAGGCTCCCTCCTTTGTCTAGGCCCTAAGGTGATTGCTTCCCACCATTTCTGACTTGTTCAATAATGGAGAAGCAAAAATTACCC